>NC_037671.1:86939694-86964569 GCF_003255815.1 Theropithecus gelada | reverse complement strand
AAAAAAAAAAAAAAAAAAAAAAAAAAAAAAAAAAAAAAAAAAAAAAACCTGTTATCTTTTTTCTTTTCCTTCATGTATTTCCCACAAGAAGTTGACAACTCATTGTCCAGGATTAACCACATGGCCGCACCCAGCTGTGAGGAGGGTGGGAAGTATATTTTAGCTAAGCACATTGCCTCCTGTGATAAATCAGTAGAAAAGGAATAATGATGTTGGGGTAGGCTATGGCAGTTCTTGCTGTATGGAGCTAATGTGACTTTCACCTTATTGTGGTGATTCGAATATTTTTCAGCCAAGTCAGGGATCTGAAAACACAGAAAATTTAAGGAGCATTCAGAGCCACAGGTACGTAATCGGCCAAAGCATTTTGGAGGATAGACGTTGGTAAACACCAGTACGCTAAATAAGCAATAGAAATAAATGTGTGTAAAATACACTACTCTTTTATGTTATCCAGAAGCATATGATATAAACCTCGAAAGAACAGCAATGGCCTTCAACTAAGCAGAACATAGTTTATTAGAGGTGAGCTCTTTTGAGATGAAAACAATTTAGAAAGTTAATATTGTTAGACTGGGAGAAAATATTCAAAAAACACACATCTGACAAAAAATTTGTATCTAGATTATCTAAAGAACTCTTAGAACTCAATAATTAAAGGCAAACAACCTAATTTTAAAATGGGCAAAAGATTTTAATAGACTAAAAAAGAGATGCACAAATGGCCAATAGTTACCTTAAAATACACTCAATATCATTAGTTACTACAGAAATGCAAATTAAAACCACAATTAGATACCACTACATCCTCACTAGAATTGCTATTAGTAAAAAAGCTGACAATATCAAGTGTTGGCAAGGAGGTAGAGAAACACGGAACTCTTCATGCTGATGGGAGTGTAAAAATAGTACAGCCACTATGGGGAACAATTTGGCAGCTTCTTATGAGGTTAACATGCAACCCAGCAATACTACTCTTAAGTATTTACCCAAAAGAAATGAAAATATATGTCCACAAAAAGATATGAACATACATAGAAGTTTTATTCAACATTTCAAAACACTGGGAAACAATCCAAACGTCCATCAACAGGTGAATGAATAACGAAATTTATCTCACAATTACAATCCAATAGCACTAATGTTATTTTAAAATCAATGTATCATGGTATATTCCCATAATGAAATTCTCTCAACAAGAAAAAGAAGACTACTGCATTCAATGACATGGATGAATCTGAAAACATTACACTTTGTGAAAGAAGTCAGGCACATAAATACATACTGATAATTCCATTTATACAATTCTAGAATAGTTAAAGCTAATCTACAGTGGCAAAAACCAGAGCAGTGGTTGTCTAGGCCAGGAGTGTTGGTGGGCAAATTGACTGCAAAGGAGGCCAATGGAACTTTTGGAGATGTTGGAAAAGTTCTGCATCTTTATTTTGATAATATTTACGGGTGTATAAATTTGCCAAAACTCATTTTAAAAACATAGGGTTTTTTGTTTTGTTTTTGTTTTGTTTTGTTTTTGGTTGAGATGGAGTCTCACTCTGTTGCCCAGGCTCCCCGGTTGCAGTGCAGTGGCACGATCTTGGCTCACTGCAACCTCTGCCTCCCAGGTTCAAGTGATTTTCCTGCTGCAGCCTCCCAAGTAGCTGGGACTACAGGTGTGCACCACCATGCCTGACTAATTTTTGTATTTTTGGTAGAGAGAGGGTTTCACCATGTTGGCCAGGCTGGTCTCGAACCCCTGACCTCTGGTGATCCACATGCCTCAGCCTCCCAAAATGCTGGCATTATAGGCATGAGCCACCACACCCAGTCTACATAGTTAAAATTAGATTATTTTATTGTAACTAAACTATAAACCAATAAATTGATTTTAAAAGAGCATTAGTGCTGTTGCATTGTAACTGAGATAAAAGCAGTGTTTATATAAAAAGTCGCATTCTTGGAATAGGATTCCTTAAGTAATTGATTCATCAAATGAATTAATCCTTGGGTCAGAATCAAACATGTTCACCAAACACCTGCTGTTTGGTAAAAATCATCCTAGTGCTGAGGATTAATGGATACACGACATAGTTCCTACCATCAGTGAGCTCAGTCTCATGAAGGATGTGGGCCTATAGACAAGTAGTGTCCATACAGGGTAATGGGGGCTGTAATAAAAGTGAGTACACAGTGCAGTGAGTGTTCAAAGGAAGAAACCACCACTTCTGCTTGAGGTAATTAAAGAAAGCTTCACCCAGAAGGTGTTTGAGTTGAGGCTTGAAAGATGAGTGTGAACTTCTCAGGAAGCCCAGGGGCTGAAGAATGCTGAAAGGGTATTCTGCCCATACCCGGAAAGAAGCATACTGAAAGCATACAGTTGAGAAATAGCTCCGTGCAATAAAGTTTTGGGGTGGATCTTAGGCTTTGTGCAACTGATAGGTGGGTGGCGCCATCAGAGAGGACCTTGTGTGCCATGTTAAACAGTCTAAACTTTGTCCTACATGAATTGAGAAACTAATGAAAGGTTTTGGCAGGAGAGGGAGGTGGTCAGATTTGCATCTCTGACAAGCAAGATGAATGGATTGGAGGGGAACAAATCAGAAATGGCGTTCAGAATTGTTAATGTATTAAAGAACTGGACTCAGTTATTAGTCAAGACCCAAGCAAGAACAACTTACTTTATCAGAGCCCACAGTGCTCCACATGGCCTGGCCACTGCCCTCCTTTCCCGTCTCCTTTCCATGCACTGGCCTTCTTACTCGCTGTCCTCTAGTCACACTGGTCTCCCTGCCTTTCCTCAGACATTCTAAGTTCATTCCTGCCTTAGGACTTTGCATTAATGTTTGTTTCTGTCTAGGTCTCTGCTTCCTTCTCATGAGCCTGCTCTGCATTTAAATGTCACCTCTCTCAGAAAGCCTTTCGCTGATTTCCTGGTGTAATGCTTCCTTCTTTGCCATTCACTATTTATTACTTCCCTATTGGATCTTTTTCCCAGTGTCAAGAACTGGGAAGAGTCTGAGATATTACCCTATTTGCAAGACAAGAACTTGGCTTGCCACATTATCTCATGGATGCCAAGATAAGACACAAGACTCTTGGGTCAGAAACAAAGGGCCTTATTACTCATAACACAATAAGTAATCATGAGCTTTATGTTTACATCAGTACTTCTTGCTATCCAAGTTCCTGGGGTAAACAGTATGACCCAGAGAGATACTGCACACACAATGGGTTTGTCACAGCTGAGGAACCTAGTACTTAGGGAAGTTTAATCTTTTATATTGGATGGTAAACAAACATACCCAACCATATTTATAACTATTTATTACACTGGACAGTAATCAAGCCTACCCTCTGCTCCAGAGAGATGCTAGCTTTATCTTCCAAGGCTGTTTGCCATACAGACATCCTTAAAAATATAGTCTAGAACGAAAGGGCAGTTTTTGACCTTTTGTTTATAAGACATGCAGAAACTTGAGAACCTTGGAGTATTATCTTCCAATAATATCCAACCCTCATTTCTACACTGTTTTTTTGACTTCTGGTGAATTTTTCCAAAGTATAGTGCTCCATCAGCTACTGTGCACAATTTGAGCAAGAACAGCTGGGATCAAATCCATTAAATTTGTCTTATACAGTATTTACCTAGGTTACTATCAATAGAACTCCAAGAAAAAGAATAAGACCAACTGGCAGCATAAATCTCAACCGTGTCCCACTATTGTCCCAGACCTAACCTGCAGAAAAATCATATAAGTCATCAGGGTCTACATCAGAAATTTAAATGGTTTTAAGTTTTCATATTGACATTTGTACTTAGTCTGAAGCATCAATCCAAGTATACCAGAATGTATTGGCAACAGCACAGATTTCACCATGGCCCATAGTGAAGAAGTTTAGGGTACTTCTCAGCAACCATTCTCAGCCCAGTGAATTAAGGCTGACCTTAATGACTTCCAGGGTCAAAGTAGTATTTCCTTAAATACTTGAAGGTCTCTTATGACTCTCCATAAGGTGCAAGTCACTGTATTTTCAGGAGAGAGGCACATTCATGCTATCTTCCTCCATCAGTGAGGAGCACAAGTTGACAGTGGCCTCCAATGTGGACTCATAACCAACTGGCAGGCCTTGGGGTGCCCAATTTAGTTGGAATAATTTATGTTACTCTTAATTTTTGGAAAGTCTAGCTGAGAGCAATCAGTCCACCTGTTCTAGTTTTCCAAACCACCAGTCAGGTGGCATTCAGCAGCCTCATGGAATGACCTAGAGGTAGAAAAGACATCTAGAGGTGACAGGTGACACTTTTTCAGGGGATGCAGAAGCTAGGGCAATCCCCTGCTGTTTCTGGTAGACTTCTCGGAAAGTTTGAAAGGAATGATGATCAAATAACAGTTGGAATCATCTAAAGCAGAAATGTTTGCGACAGTTCAGGAGAGATATACTACGTGTTTCCCTTCATGAGGAAGGCTCATGGGGTGAATCTAAAAAACAGAGATTATTAGTGCCTCTTTCCTTTGCACCCTCAGGGTCTAAAGTATTTGTATTAGTCTGTTCTCATGCTGCTATGAAGAAATACCTGAGACTGGGTAATTTATTAAGGAAAGAGGTTTAATTGACTCACCGTTCCACATGGCTGGGGAAGCCTCAGGAAACTTACAATTATGGCAGAAGGGGAAGCAAACCATTTTCACATGGTGGCAGGAGAGAGACTGAGTGCCCAGCAAAGGGGGAAGCCCCTTATAAAACCAGCAGATCTTGTGAGAAATTCACTATCATGAGAACAGGATGGGGGAAACCGCTCCCATGATTCAATTACCTCCTATCAGGTGCCTCCCATAACACATGGGGATTATGGGAACTCCAATTCAAGATGAGATTTGGGTGGGGACACAGCCAAACCATATCAATATTCCTTCCCCAGGTGTTGGATTCTTGCTCTCCCTCCACAGTCTCAAAAATCAGTATGTCCCATTACAATAGCTGCAACATCCTCTTTTCTCTAATCATTCCAGATCTTTCATCTGATAGGGGTCATGTACAAGAAGAAAAAGGACACTTTTTAAAACTTATAGATCTACAACTGAGAGACAGGACTAGCTGGAATTTCCTATGCCGACTAAGAATCCCTAAGCCTAGCTGGGAAGGTGACCGCATCCACCTTTAAATACAGGGCTTGCAACTTAGCCCACACCCAACCAATCAGATAGCTCACTAAAATGCTAATTAGGCAAAAACAGGAGGTAAAGAACTAGCCAATCATCTATTGCCTGAGAGTACAGTGGGAGGGACAAGGATCGGGATATAAACCTAGGCATTGGAGCTGGCAACAGTAACCACCTTTGGGTCCCCTCCCCTTATATGGGAGCTCTGTTTTCACTCTGTTTCATTCCATTAAATCTTGCAACTGCACTTTCCTGGTGCGTGTCTTGTTAAGGCTCAAGCTGAGCTTTCGCTCCCTGTCCACCACTGCTGTTTGCCGCCTTCACAGACCGGCTGCTGACTTCCATCCCTCTAGATCGGGCAGGGTGTCTGCCCTGCTCCTGATCCGACGAGGCACCCATTGCCGCTGCCCATCGGGCTAAAGGTTTGCCATTGTTCCTGCATGGCTAAGTGCCTGGGTTCGTCCTAATGGAGCTGAACACTAGTCACTGGGTTCCACGTTTCTCTTCCGGCCCGGGCTTCTAATAGAGCTATAACACTCACGGCATGGCCCAAGATTCCATTGCTTGGAATCTGTGAGGCCAAGAACCCCAGGTCAGAGAACACAAGGCTTGCCACTGTCTTGGAAGTAGCCCGCCACCATCTTGGGGGCTTTGGGAGCAAGGACCCCCCATAACACAATGTTCACTACTTTGGCCTGTCAGTCACCTGCCTCCACAAAACAGAGACTTAGCATGCAGCCTACTCAACTAAATTGTCATTACCTTACGATCTGGGCCCACATCAAACCAGCAAGAGAATCCAGGTGACTGAAACAGAATTAAGCTTGAATTTCCTAGGCCACCTTTTGGCCAGGCTGCTAACCAAACTGCTTACCAACTAGATTGGCCTGTGGTTGCCAATAGGGGAACAAAAAAATATCAGGCCTAGGAATGGTCAGGACAGAATCCAAAATTGTAAAATAGAACTATACACTTCCCATTCCTTTCATCATGACCATTATCCAAGAAGTTGCCAAAAGTAGAAGATTCCTGTCTGGGGACAGCCACATTAGTGACCAACTGCCTTACTAAGGAGTGTAGATCAGAAACAGTTAAGGGAGGTTGTATTAGCTTCTTAGGGCTGCCCTAATGAATTATCACAAAGTGGGTAGCTTAAAACAATAGAAATTTCTTCTCTCACAGTTTTGGAGGCCAAAATCAAGGTGTTATCTGGGATGTACTTCCTCTGAAGGCGCTAGGGAAGGATCATTCTTTGCTTGTTCCGGCTTCTGATAGCTCCAGGCATTCCGCGGCTGGTGGCTGCATAACTCCATTCTCTACCTCCATCTTCGTATAGTCTTCTTCCCTGTCTGTGTTTCTTCTCTTCTCTGTTATAAGGAGATTTGTCATTACATTTAGGACCTACCTGGGTAATTCAAAACATCTCATCTCAAGATGCTGAACTTAATTACCTCTGCCAAGACCCTTTTTCCAAATAAGGTAACTTTCACAGGGTCTGGATATTAGGACATGCACATATTTTTGGGGGGATTTAACCTGCCACAGAGGTACAGTCAGAAATCTTTTTGAGTCAAATTTTGAGGAGGCCATTCTAATACGCAACAATACCACATGCCTGTGAATGGTACAGCATGTGGAAGGACCACTGGATAACTTAACTATTATTAGCTCATTCTTGAGTGGCTTTTGTGATAACAAATGCATCACTATCAGACTGCAAATAGTATGGAAAGCCAAACACATTATGCATATTAGTTTCAAGGGCCACAACAGTGTGGCTGGAGTCTGTTGACAAGACTGCAACAGCAACACTGTAACCTGAAAGAGCATCTACAGTGTGAAGCACCACTGATAACCCCAATGGAGGAGTCAAAGATCCAAAGTGGTATGTACGTCAATCAGCAGTGCATGGAAGGCAGTGTGGCAGCCTACAGCATGGGACAAATGGATCAGCTATGGCAGGATTCACAGATCTGGCATGCAGTGGCAGCCTCAGAAACACTGAATCCTTTACTTTGTTCCCAGTCTATGATGGTGGATGTGTTGCCACGTATGGTACGAGGATGGATTCCAGCAGCAATGGTAGCAACCAAGCTGTGCAGGCTTGATCAGCAGTTTGATTTCAGTTGATTTCATCAAAGAATAGGTTCTTATGATGAAGATTTACTTAAGTGAGGCTGACTGTTTTGTTAACACAGTTCATGACCCCAAAGAGGGATATCTCTAATCTGCCAGTCTTTGGTTTTCCAGGTGGCAGACCAAGTAGTTAGGCCATTGGCAACACCCCAAGAGTCAGTAAAAATATAAGAGTCTGTCAAGGGGAATATTAGGCAGAGTTGTGAGAAGACCTTGAGTTCTGCCCCACCGATAGGACCAAATGCATCCATTTTGCCTCTGCATAGCTGAATAGCAGCCCCCTGGACAGTACTGGATTTCAACTTTGCCAAACCATCAGTGACTCAGACCTAGGCGTCTGTAGCAGGAATCAATAAACTTTTTCTTAAAGGCCCAGATAGTAAACATTTTAGGCTTATGGGATGTGGGATCTCTTTTACAACTACTCAACTCTCCCACAGTAGCACAAAAGTAGACAATACATTATGTTCTGTCCACACACACACACACAAAAAGAAAAAATAGACAATACAGGAATGAATTAGTGTAATTGTGTTTTAATGAAACTTTATTTGGGAATACAAAATCAATGGACAAAAAGCAGTAGCATTCCTGTACACTAACAGCACCCAAGCTGAGAGCCAAATCAGGAATGTGGGCCCATTCACAATTGCCACACACACACACAAAATACCTAGGAGTACAGCTAATCATGGAGGCTACAATCAGAGTTACAAAACACTGCTCAAAGAAATCAGAGATGACACAAACAAATGGAAGAACATTCCATGCTCATGGATAGGAAGAATCAATATCGTTCACACGACCATACTGCCCAAAGCAATTTACAGATTCAATGCTACTGCCATCAAACTACCAATTACATTCTTCACAGAATTAGAAAAAGCTATTCTAACATTCATATGGAACCAAAAAAGAGCCCAAATAGCTAAGGCAATCCTAAACAAAATGAACAAAGTTGGAGAAGTCACACTGCCTGACTTCAAACTGTACTACGAGGCTATAGTAACCAAAACAACATTGTACTGATACAAAAACAGACACATAGAGCAATGGAACAGAATAGAGAGCCCAGAAATAAAGCCACACACTTACAACCATCTGATCTTTGACAAAGCCGACAAAAACAAGCAATAAGGAAAGGACTGCCTATTCAATAAATGGTGCTGGGATAACTGGCTAGCTCCTATGTAATATATGCAGAAGATTGAAATTGGACCCCTTCCTTACACCACATGCAAAAATTAACCCAAGATGAATTAAAGACCTAAATATAAACCCTAAAACTATAAAAACCCTGGAAGATAACCTAAGGAATATCATTTTGGGCATTAAAAACTGGCAAAGATTTCATGACAAAAATGCCAAAAGCAATTGTGCCAAAAGCAAAAATTGACAAGTGGGACCTAATTAAACTAAAGAGCTTCTGCACAGCAAAAGAAACTCTCAAGAGTAAACAGGTGATCTACAGAATAGAAGAAAATATTTGCAAACTATACATCTGACGAAGGTCTAATATCCAGAATCTACAAGGAATTTAAGCAAACATACAAGCCAAAAACAATTAATCCAATTGAAAAGTAGGCAAAAGTGGGCAAAGGGCATGAACAGACCCTTCAAAAGAAGACATATATGTGGCAAACATGCATATGAATAAATGCTCAGTATCACTAATCATTAGAGAAATGCAAATCAAAACCACAATGAGATATCATCTCATACCTGTCAGAATGGCTATTATTAAGAAGTCAAAAAATAACAGATGCCAGCAAGGTTGCAGAGACAAAGGGAATGCTTATACACTGTTGGTGGGAGTGTAAATTAGTTCTGCCATTGTGTAAAGCAGTGTGGTGATTCCTCAAATAACTAAAAACAGAACTACCATTTGACCCAGCAATCCCACTACTGGGTATATACCCAAAGGAATATAAATGGTTCTACTATAAAGATACATGTACACATATGTTCACCGCAGCACTATTCACAATAGCAAAGAGGTGGTCAACCGAAGTGCCCATCAATGGTGGACTGGATAAAGAAAATGTTGTACATATACACTATGGAATACTATGCAGTCATAAAAAAGTACCAAATGATGTCCTTTGCAGAAACATGGATGGAACTGGAGGCCATTATCCTTAGCAGACTAACGTGGGGACAGAAAACCAAATATTGCATGTACTCAATATAACTGAAACTAAATAATGAGAACACATGGATACATAGAGGGGAACACACACTGGGGCCTATCAGATGGTGGGGGATGGGAGGAGGGAGAGGTTCAGGGAAAAAAAAAACTCTCAGGTTCTATGTTTGGTACCCAGGTGACAAAATAATCTGTACATAACACCCCCAAGTCATGAGTTTACCTACATAACAAACCTGCACATGTATCCCTGAAAGTAAAAGTTAAAATTTTTTTAAAAAGAATATTTTTAAATGCATGTTCCCTCATATGCTTCTTTGCACCGTTTATTTTTATCATGAAAAACATAGTTTTATTTATTTAAAAAAAATGAGTGGCCAGCCTGCAGGCTATAGTTTGCTAACTTCTGATTGAGGGGAAAATTCTGTGAACAAAAGGCCCTATTGAGCCAGTGACTTTGTTTCAAATGGTAGAATAGAGGAGATAGTTTCTCCCAGAGAAACCTGCCAGTTTTTCTTGTGAAGCTGAGATGCTACTGGGGCCAAGATGGCTGCATTCTTGAATATACCATTTCTATTTGACAAACAAGGGTTATTGGGCTCTTCACAGCTTATTACCAGTTGAGTCCAAGTTGACCTACCCCACAATGAGAACATCAGATTGGAAGTCCAAAAGTCTCCATGAAGTAGGCATTCAATGTTGACAAGAGCCAGATAGCAAGTTAATAGCTGCTTTTCAAAAGAAATGTACCTGGTAGCTATGTCAGTGAGGTCACAAGACCAAAATCCCAAGGAGCACCTCTCGATAAAGGCTGCCTCTCTTTACCAGAAGTTCCTATCAGCAAAATCATCAGTCATGGAGATTTGTAGCTCACAGGGATAAGAATAGTCTTCTTGGTGGTGGTGGTGATGATTGTTGCTGTTTTTTCTTTGAGTCCCACTTACAGGGTGCTGATTTTCAAGTTACCCCGTGTACAGGACCAAGAAAAATGCCCAAGTGAGGCACATACTGTCTCTAATAACCAAAAAAAGTATGATAAGGTGCTGGGTCTTCTTTTTGGTGGTGGTTGGCTAGAGGCAGTTTTTTCTTGACTGATGGAGGGATTGAACATTGTGGATCCATACATGGTCCCAAAAACCTTCACTTGGTGAGCAGGCCTCTGGATTGTGTCAGGGTTTTCAGCCACCCCTTCTGGCAGACATAGGATAATACCACAGTCAGGACCTTCTCAGGCTTCTGACTTGCTAACCAGGAGGATATCATCTGAATAGTGAAAACTTTGGGCATCTGAAGAGGTATTCATGCTAAATCCCAACTCACCCGCTGGGCACAAATATCAGGATTGTTTATCCCACTGACACTTCTATACATGAGCCTCTCTCTGATCAGGAGAATCCCCTCTGGCAACTTCTGGGACAGGGAAGTAAAGGAATATAAAACATCAATTCATACTAGAGATTCATCCTATCC
Organism: Theropithecus gelada; assembly: GCF_003255815.1. Taxonomy (NCBI): domain Eukaryota; kingdom Metazoa; phylum Chordata; class Mammalia; order Primates; family Cercopithecidae; genus Theropithecus; species Theropithecus gelada. The sequence goes on along the minus strand of NC_037671.1, from coordinate 86,953,658 downwards.
ACAAGGTCTTGTTAACTTCCCTTCCCTACTGTATATCCAATCCACCCCTGTCACTTGGGACTTTGGGGTGGATTGTCTGTCCAATAGAACTTAAAAGTTTGAGGTCCTTCCCTCCCCAAGCTTTCCCAACATAATCAGATAAGTGTATATGGCCTCCAGTTGCCCTTGGGGACAGGGGGACCTTGGCCCAGCCCCAATCATCCTTCTCTTTAAAGCAGCTGAGGTCCAGGTCAATAGAGAGGGAGAGATCACAGAGGTGCAGAGGAAGAGAGTGATTCTGCACCAGAAATCAAGGCTTTGTATTTACTTTCAGTTTTAAGCAGTCACAGTGCAGTGCAACCAAATGAACTTCTAATGACTTTAGCCTGTCTAAATCTCTGCATCTTCATTACTGATATCGTTTATTTCAGCATCACTGCCTTGGTAGCTATAGCCATATTGTCTTTTGGCTCTGGCCACAAGACTTGCTGCCTCATTGTCACTATAACATTTCTTCTTCTTCCCACCTAAGGCAAGCAAGCAATGACAAAAACACTGTTCTGATTGCTTGTTTTATTCCTATGCCTTTCACTTGGCCTTAAAACATATATTAACAGGTAGGACCATGGGGACCCTTACTAATCCCCCTACAATCCTTGTTCACCAATTGGATGAGTGTTACCGCTGGATTCTAGAAATTCCTTTCATATTCCTGAACCTGGCCCATATGGTACTTACCCTTTCTTTTTCAGAAAGCAATGTCTGTGTCAGCATCTTATACTCTCACCGAAAACTGCTAAGAACTATGAAGGGACTGAGGTTTTATCTGCTTGCAAACTAACAAAGTAGCCAGCCACGGTTTCATGGATGAGGACAGAAAACACTAGACTTCTGGTTCAAAGATAAAGCACCTTATTACTCACAACACAGCAGATGGCACGAGCTTCATATTTATGCTGCTTCCTTTTGCCCCTCAAATTCAAGAGTGATCTGGGGAAGGCCTCTGTGAATGCGGCACACACACTGTGGCTGAGGAACCATGAGCTCAGGTGTCCCAAACCTTTCATACTAGACAGTAAGCAAACCTACCTACCACCTGCTCCCAAGGAGGACGCTATTATCTTCCAAGGCTGTTTGCTATACAAACATCCTTGAAAAGACAGTTCCAAACAGGGACAGCTAGAGCCCCTTCTCATAAAACATGCAGAAATGCAAACACCCAAGTAGAATTGTCTTTAAGCATCCAATCGTCTCCACTTGATATTCCCTCACTTGTTTACTTTTTTGTTTGTCTTTTGCTCCCACCAGAACATAGCTTTATGGGATCAGGGACCTTCTGTGTGTTGGTCTCTGATCGTCCCCTACCATCTAAAACAAGATTTGGCATATAGTGGAAGCTCAGTAGATATTTGTTGAACAAATACATTTCTCAAAATCTTACTTGTTTCTGAATATCCAGCTTAGATGACCTGTCTTCAGAGGAGCCATACCAGATCCTGTCATTGAGATTTATTAGTCAGGCATTTGGGTTTTCATAATGCTTGTACTTTTGGCATGGCACTTGTAATTGGACTTGGACTTGTGTTATGGTTCCTTTTTTTTTTTTTTTGAGACAGAGTCTTGCTCTGTCGCCAGGCTGGAGTGCAATGGCACGATCTCAGCTCACTGCAACCTCTGCCTCCCAGGCTCAAGTGATTCTCCTGCCTCCGACTCCCGAGTAGCTGGGACTACAGGCATGCCACCATGCCCAGCTAATTTTTTTGTATTTTTAGTTGAGACAGGGTTTCACCATGTTGGCAGGGATGGTCTCGATCTCTTGACCTCATGATCCGCCTGCCTCGACCTCTCAAAGTGCTGGGATTACAGGCGTGAGCCACTGCGCCTGGCCAGTTCTTTTTTAATTCATGTTTGTCGGGCTAGATTGAAAAACCCTTGAAAGTGGGGATGGAGTCTTATTCATAAGGCTGAGACTAGGGTGAAGCAACTAAAGAACCTCAGTGCAAAATTTAAGGAGGTACCCTCAAGCACATGCAAATGTGCCCTACACGCTTTGCTTGCCTGACCCTAGTCTAGTCCTGCTTACTTGTCTTCACATCTTCAGAGCCCACTAAAGTGGCTCTCATCTAATAGATATTCCACCAGTGTTTATTCAGTTAAAATGAATAGGATCACAAACTGAAAGTGTTCGACACCCATTTGCTTAGCACGTAATATTTGCCCTTTGACCCTTTAGAGGCATGTTCACCATTCTCCGCCCTGCTTTGTGCCACAGAAGGCTGACCTGTGTGAACTGTATCAAAAGGCACTCTTGCCTCTAGCTTCTAGTTGGATGTGGTCAGTGGAAACTCCCAGTAGAAATTGGAAGGGCAGAAGCAGGATGAGTTCAGGGCCCCAGTTCCCTTGCTGCAAGGTCACCTTGGATTGGCTATTTCCTCCAACAAAGACACAGCTCTTGTCAGTCAGACCTCCCTTACAGGTACAGTCACTCTCTTCAGGTTACAATAGTTGCTCCCGCCCCTTGCTCCTTCATGCCTAAGATGGGTGATGGCTCCCCATTGTGGCTGGCTCTGGAATGTATTCCTATACCTTTCTGTTTCCCTCAACTCTGACTGCATCTTTTTTACATAGTTCATTTATTAAAACTCTTTCAGGCCAGGCACAGTGAGTGGCTCATGCCTGTAATCCCAGCACTTTGGGAGGCCGAGGCAGGCAGATCCCTTGAGTTCAAGATTAGCCTGGGCAACATGGCAAAACACTGTCCCTATAAAAAATACGAAAAAAAAAAAAAACATTAGCCGGGTATGGTGGTTTAAACCTGTAGTCCCAGCTACTTGGGAGGCTGAGGTGGGAAGATCACTTGAGCCTAGGAGCTTGAGCCGGGGAGGTTGAGGCTGCAGTGAGCTGTGATCATGCCACTACACTTCTTCCTGGATGACAGAGAGAGACCCTGTCTCAAACAAACACACACTTTCAATTACTTCATTTGAGTGTGCTCTTTTCTTTTTCCTATTGAGACTCTTAAAGAACATGATATTGGACCTCAACAGGTATTTTATAATAAATATGGGGAAAAGCAATGATAAAATATATCACTTAATTTTTTAAATATAAAAGATACCATTTTAAAAGAAAACTTGACAGCAACTATATGGTATTTTATTGGTTTCAACCAAATGAATTTAATTTCAATGGGTCGTGATACCTAAAATTGATAAAGTAATAAAATTAAGCCAAAGGAGAACTAGTGTGAAGCCTGGGAAGACTGATGATGTATTATGGATAATGAATGCTAGAGGGTTGGGTATTTTGATAATTCACCTTTGTGTCGTTAGTAAGTTAATCACAAATCTATGCATCAAAATGAAAATGCTCAGTTAAAGGAATATATAAAGCCTTACATGACTCCAAGAATTATTAGGGCAGAAAGACTTAAAAGAGTCTGAAAACTAAAGGATGCCTAGGTAAAATAATTTCAATTATCTTAATGATTTAATAGCATAAGTATGAACATTTCTTGATAACAAAACGGCATTAATAATTCTGACTGGTAAAAGAAAAGCTTTAATTTACCAGAAAAGGGTTAAAGTTGATATACTGTTTCATCTGGGAAACTCAATTACTGAAAAGCAGAAGAGCAAATTGATTAATAGGTGGTTTTAACAATGGTTTCATGCTTTGGTCACTACAAATAGAGGGTCAGGAGTGATGAAAATCCTACTAAATTCATAACAGCTTAATAAACCCAGACGATTTTGGATTCTAACAGCAAGTTTATTTTGATATCGGGCTGACATTTACATTAGATTTCATCTCTTCTAATAGTGCCTTTAAAAAAAAATCTTTGAACAAAATGGGATGGCAATTCCTTAACCCTTTCATCCCTGGAACTAATTACCTAAGGAAAGAATATGACTGTGTGTTAAATTATAAGCTTATTTAGAAGATGCAGCACAGAATTCAGTAATTATACAGATAATTGAATCCCCAAGCCTTTCTCTTTATGCAGAGTCTAAATAATTGATGCAAGGATGAATTATCCAGATTCATTATCTCATTTCTGGACTTCGTTTTAGTAATTACAAATTAAAATTCAGCCAACATTTATTGAACAGCAGCTGATTCCAAAATTTTCCATATGCTGTTCCAGTTCATCTTCCTAGCACCTTTGTAGTGTAGGTGTCATTAATTCCATTTTACAGATGAGGATGCTCAGATTCAGAGAGGTTTATAACTTGCATGGAATTGGATTTGAAACCACACCCCCTTACTTCAAGTCTGACAAAGTTTCCTTTAAACCACATGGATAAATAGATGAGAAATGGAAGAGGGCGGAGCAAGATGGCCGAATAGGAGCAGCTCCAGTCTTCAACTCCCAGCGCCAGCGACACAGAAGACCGGTGATTTCGGCATTTTCAACTGAGGTACTGGGTTCATCTCACTGGGGAGTGCCGGACGATCGGTACTGGTCAGCTGCTGCAGCCCGACCAGCGAGAGCTGAAGCAGGGCGAGGCATTGCCTCACCTGAGAAGCGCAAGGGGGAAGGGAATCCCTTTTCCTAGCCAGGGGAACTGAGACACACAACACCTGGAGAATCGGGTAACTCCCACCCCAATACTGCGCTTTGAGCAAACAGGCACACCAGGAGATCATATCCCACACCTGGCCGGGAGGGTCCCACACCCACGGAGCCTCCCTCATTGCTATCACAGCAGTCTGTGATCTACCGGCAAGGCAGCAGCGAGGCTGGGGGAGGGGCGCCCGCCATTGCTGAGGCTTAAGTAGGTAAACAAAGCTGCTGGGAAGCTCCAACTGGGTGGAGCTCACAGCAGCTCAAGGAAACCTGCCTGTCTCTGTAGACTCCACCTCTGGGGGCAGGGCACAGAAAACAATAACAAAGCAGCAGACACCTCTGCAGACCCAAACGACTCTGTCTGACAGCTTTGAAGAGAGCAGTGGATCTCCCAACACGGAGGTTGAGATCTGAGAAGGGACAAACTCCCTGCTCAAGCGGGTCCCTGACCCCTGAGTAGCCTAACTGGGAGACATCCCCCACTAGGGGCAGTCTGACACCCCACACCTCACAGGGTGGAGTACAGCCCTGAGAGGAAGCTTCCAAAGCAAGAATCAGACAGGTACACTTGCTGTTCAGAAATATTCTATCTTCTGCAGCCTCTGCTGCTGATACCCAGGCAAACAGGGTCTGGAGTGGACCTCAAGCAATCTCCAACAGACCTACAGCTGAGGGTCCTGACTGTTAGAAGGAAAACTATCAAACAGGAAGGACACCTACACCAAAACCCCATCAGTACATCACCATCATCAAAGACCAGAGGCAGATAAAACCACAAAGATGGGGAAAAAGCAGGGCAGAAAAGCTGGAAATTCAAAAAACAAGAGCGCATCTCCCCCGGCAAAGGAGCGCAGCTCATCGCCAGCAACGGATCAAAGCTGGACGGAGAATGACTTTGACGAGATGAGAGAAGAAGGCTTCAGTCCATCAAATTTCTCAGAGCTAAAGGAGGAATTACGTACCCAGCGCAAAGAAACTAAAAATCTTGAAAAAAAAGTGGAAGAATTGACGGCTAGACTAATTAATGCAGAGAAGGTCCTAAACGAAATGAAAGAGATGAAAACCATGACACGAGAAATACGTGACAAATGCACAAGCTTCAGTAACCGACTCGATCAACTGGAAGAAAGAGTATCAGCAATTGAGGATCAAATGAATGAAATGAAGCGAGAAGAGAAACCAAAAGAAAAAAGAAGAAAAAGAAATGAACAAAGCCTGCAAGAAGGATGGGATTATGTAAAAAGACCAAATCTACGTCTGATTGGGGTGCCTGAAAGTGAGGGGGAAAATGGAACCAAGTTGGAAAACACTCTTCAGGATATCATCCAGGAGAACTTCCCCAACCTAGTAGGGCAGGCCAACATTCAAATCCAGGAAATACATAGAACGCCACAAAGATACTCCTCGAGAAGAGCAACTCCAAGACACATAATTGCCAGATTCACCAAAGTTGAAATGAAGGAAAAAATCTTAAGGGCAGCCAGAGAGAAAGGTCGGGTTACCCACAAAGGGAAGCCCATCAGACTAACAGCAGATCTCTCGGCAGAAACTCTACAAGCCAGAAGAGAGTGGGGGCCAATATTCAACATTCTTAAAGAAAAGAATTTTAAACCCAGAATTTCATATCCAGCCAAACTAAGTTTCATAAGTGAAGGAGAAATAAAATCCTTTACAGATAAGCAAATGCTTAGAGATTTTGTCACCACTAGGCCTGCCTTACAAGAGACCCTGAAGGAAGCACTCAACATGGAAAGGAACAACCGGTACCAGCCATCTCAAAAACATGCCAAAATGTAAAGACCATCGAGGCTAGGAAGAAACTGCATCAACTAATGAGCAAAATAACCAGTTAATATCATAATGGCAGGATCAAGTTCACACATAACAATCTTAACCTTAAATGTAAATGGACTAAATGCTCCAATTAAGAGACACAGACTGGCAAACTGGATAAAGAGTCAAGACCCATCAGTCTGCTGTATTCAGGAGACCCATCTCACACGCAGAGACATACATAGGCTCAAAATAAAGGGATGGAGGAAGATTTACCAAGCAAATGGAGAACAAAAAAAAGCGGGGGTTGCAATCCTAGTCTCTGATAAAACAGACTTTAAACCATCAAAGATCAAAAGAGACAAAGAAGGCCATTACATAATGGTAAAGGGATCAATTCAACAGGAAGAGCTAACTATCCTAAATATATATGCACCCAATACAGGAGCACCCAGATTCATAAAGCAAGTCCTTAGAGACTTACAAAGAGACTTAGACTCCCATACAATAATAATGGGAGACTTCAACACTCCATTGTCAACATTACACAGATCAACGAGACAGAAAGTTAACAAGGATATCCAGGAATTGAACTCATCTCTGCAGCAAGCAGACCTAATAGACATCTATAGAACTCTCCACCCCAAATCAACAGAATATACATTCTTCTCAGCACCACATCGTACTTATTCCAAAATTGACCACGTAATTGGAAGTAAAGCACTCCTCAGCAAATGTACAAGAACAGAAATTATAACAAACTGTCTCTCAGACCACAGTGCAATCAAACTAGAACTCAGGACTAAGAAACTCAATCAAAACCGCTCAACTACATGGAAACTGAACAACCTGCTCCTGAATGACTACTGGGTACATAACGAAATGAAGGCAGAAATAAAGATGTTCTTTGAAACCAATGAGAACAAAGATACAACATACCAGAATCTCTGGGACACATTTAAAGCAGTGTGTAGAGGGAAATTTATAGCACTAAATGCCCACAAGAGAAAGCAGGAAAGATCTAAAATTGACACTCTAACATCGCAATTAAAAGAACTAGAGAAGCAAGAGCAAACACATTCGAAAGCTAGCAGAAGGCTAGAAATAACTAAGATCAGAGCAGAACTGAAGGAGATAGAGACACAAAAAACCCTCCAAAAAATCAATGAATCCAGGAGTTGGTTTTTTGAAAAGATCAACAAAATTGACAGACCACTAGCAAGACTAATAAAGAAGAAAAGAGAGAAGAATCAAATCGACGCAATTAAAAATGATAAAGGGGATATCACCACCGACCCCACAGAAATACAAACTACCATCAGAGAATACTATAAACACCTCTACGCAAATAAACTGGAAAATCTAGAAGAAATGGATAATTTCCTGGACACTTACACTCTTCCAAGACTAAACCAGGAAGAAGTTGAATCCCTGAATAGACCAATAGCAGGCTCTGAAATTGAGGCAACAATTAATAGCCTACCAACCAAAAAAAGTCCAGGACCAGATGGATTCACAACTGAATTCTACCAGAGGTACAAGGAGGAGTTGGTACCATTCCTTCTGAAACTATTCCAATCAATAGAAAAAGAGGGAATCCTCCCTAACTCATTTTATGAGGCCAACATCATCCTGATACCAAAGCCTGGCAGAGATACAACAAAAAAAGAGAATTTTAGACCAATATCCCTGATGAACATCGATGCAAAAATCCTCAATAAAATACTGGCAAACCGGATTCAGCAACACATCAAAAAGCTTATCCACCATGATCAAGTGGGCTTCATCCCTGGGATGCAAGGCTGGTTCAACATTCGCAAATCAATAAACATAATCCAGCATATAAACAGAACCAAAGACAAGAACCACATGATTATCTCAATAGATGCAGAAAAGGCTTTTGACAAAATTCAACAGCCCTTCATGCTAAAAACGCTCAATAAATTCGGTATTGATGGAACGTACCTCAAAATAATAAGAGCTATTTATGACAAACCCACAGCCAATATCATACTGAATGGGCAAAAACTGGAAAAATTCCCTTTGAAAACTGGCACAAGACAGGGATGCCCTCTCTCACCACTCCTATTCAACATAGTGTTGGAAGTTCTGGCTAGGGCAATCAGGCAAGAGAAAGAAATCAAGGGTATTCAGTTAGGAAAAGAAGAAGTCAAATTGTCCCTGTTTGCAGATGACATGATTGTATATTTAGAAAACCCCATTGTCTCAGCCCAAAATCTCCTTAAGCTGATAAGCAACTTCAGCAAAGTCTCAGGATACAAAATTAATGTGCAAAAATCACAAGCATTCTTATACACTAGTAACAGACAAACAGAGAGCCAAATCATGAATGAACTTCCATTCACAATTGCTTCAAAGAGAATCAAATACCTAGGAATCCAACTTACAAGGGATGTAAAGGACCTCTTCAAGGAGAACTACAAACCACTGCTCAGTGAAATAAAAGAGGACACAAACAAATGGAAGAACATACCATGCTCATGGATAGGAAGAATCAATATCGTGAAAATGGCCATACTGCCCAAGGTAATTTATAGATTCAATGCCATCCCCATCAAGCTACCAATGAGTTTCTTCACAGAATTGGAAAAAACTGCTTTAAAGTTCATATGGAACCAAAAAAGAGCCCGCATCTCCAAGACAATCCTAAGTCAAAAGAACAAAGCTGGAGGCATCACGCTACCTGACTTCAAACTATACTACAAGGCTACAGTAACCAAAACAGCATGGTACTGGTACCAAAACAGAGATATAGACCAATGGAACAGAACAGAGTCCTCAGAAATAATACCACACATCTACAGCCATCTGATCTTTGACAAACCTGAGAGAAACAAGAAATGGGGAAAGGATTCCCTATTTAATAAATGGTGCTGGGAAAATTGGCTAGCCATAAGTAGAAAGCTGAAACTGGATCCTTTCCTTACTCCTTATACGAAAATTAATTCAAGATGGATTAGAGACTTAAATGTTAGACCTAATACCATAAAAATCCTAGAGGAAAACCTAGGTAGTACCATTCAGGACATAGGCATGGGCAAAGACTTCATGTCTAAAACACCAAAAGCAACGGCAGCAAAAGCCAAAATTGACAAATGGGATCTCATTAAACTAAAGAGCTTCTGCACAGCAAAAGAAACTACCATCAGAGTGAACAGGCAACCTACAGAATGGGAGAAAATTTTTGCAATCTACTCATCTGACAAAGGGCTAATATCCAGAACCTACAAAGAACTCCAACAAATTTACAAGAAAAAAACAAACAACCCCATCAAAAAGTGGGCAAAGGATATGAATAGACATTTCTCAAAAGAAGACATTCATACAGCCAACAAACACATGAAAAAATGCTCATCATCACTGGCCATCAGAGAAATGCAAATCAAAACCACAATGAGATACCATCTCACACCAGTTAGAATGGCGATCATTCAAAAGTCAGGAAACAACAGGTGCTGGAGAGGATGTGGAGAAATAGGAACACTTTTACACTGTTGGTGGGATTGTAAACTAGTTCAACCATTATGGAAAACAGTATGGCGATTCCTCAAGGATCTAGAACTAGATGTACCATATGACCCAGCCATCCCATTACTGGGTATATACCCAAAGGATTATAAATTATGCTGCTATAAAGACACATGCACACGTATGTTTATTGCAGCACTATTCACAATAGCAAAGACTTGGAATCAACCCAAATGTCCATCAGTGACAGATTGGATTAAGAAAATGTGGCATATATACACCATGGAATACTATGCAGCCATAAAAAAGGATGAGTTTGTGTCCTTTGTAGGGACATGGATGCAGCTGGAATCCATCATTCTTAGCAAACTATCACAAGAACAGAAAACCAAACACCGCATGTTCTCACTCATAGGTGGGAACTGAACAATGAGATCACTTGGACTCGGGAAGGGGAACATCACACACCGGGGCCTATCATGGGGAGGGGGGCGGGGGGAGGGATTGCATTGGGAGTTATACCTGATGTAAATGATGAGTTGATGGGTGCAGCACACCAACAAGGCACAAGTATACATATGTAACAAACCTGCACGTTATGCATATGTACCCTACAACTTACAGTATAATAATAATAAATAAATTAAAAAAAAAAAAAAAAAAAAAAAAAAAAAAAAAAAAAAAAAAAAAAAACAAAATGAAGAGATTTCAGAATATCTGTGAAAACCCATCTGAAGCCACAGTGTTCTAATAGCTAAAGTGATTTCCACAAATTATCAATGGAGCAAAGAAATTCTTTTCTGAGAATTCTTTCCTGAGAATCTCTTTAACCTACTTCCTTGGTTGATAAAGTAGAAAATGTTTTCATAGGGATGAGCTGTGCAAACTTAATGCCCAAAACATCTGACACCCTTATCTTGAATGATGCAGTAGAATTTAAAGAACTTGTCATCAAGTGGTCTTTGACTAAAACCTCTGTGGAGAGCATCTTTTCCATTTTGAGAAGTTTTACAACCAGAACTGGCTCCCACCTTGCTCATCACTTCTTCCACAAAAATTCTATCTCCCAAGTCACCTTCTCTGCACCTATTGAGGGATATACATCTCCTCATGGTTTTTGGCATTGGAGTAAGAAAATAAACTGGTGATGGGTAATGTGATTTTGTATCCTTGGACCTTTCATCTGTAGTCTTGATTCTGCACACAGAGCATGCACATGCATGTATGCGTGTGGGTGTGGGTAGAGGCATGTGGGTTGGTCTTTTGAAGAATGAGATTCTCTAGTTTTCTGCAGTGGACATTTCCTACCTGTGGCTGGCCCAGATGGTAAGAATACTATGCATCCTTTCTGGCTTTGACTGCTGAGAATGTTACAGTGAGTTCCATTATTTATGCCCCCCTTTTTTTTTTTTTGGAGTATTAAATGTGTCAAATTTGGTGTAGTTAAGAGACACTTGTAGAAAGTTTTTTTTTTTTTTTTTTTTTTTAAAGGTCTCTGCTTCCTTTAAAGATGCTTCCATAGCAAGTCATAGAAAAAATTCCCAAGTTTCAGTGTTGACAGATGGTGCTGCTCTGCAATATAAGCAGCAATGTCCTCACGAGACTATTGATTTTGTTTGTGAAATATAAATCCCTAAACAATGACGGATGGGTTGGTGGGAAGTGCTTCTTTAATAATTCAATAATTTCATTAAATGATCTGGTCCTAAGTAAAACAGAGATGGCAAGATACCTGACCATGGACTGCATTTAAGTCTCATATAAAAATAAGATCATGGTCTACTTTTGTTCATGTTTATCTATTTTGTTTGCTTCAAGATAAAAGGAAGTCTTTCAGTGTGTGAATTCTAAGAAATAGGGTAAACAACATCAGATTCTTCCAAGTGTCTCATAGCAGCCATTTTAAGTTCAGTCTGCCCACATTCAAGGCAATGGCTTGGTTCATTTGCTTACTAGGTAAGCTTGAACATTGATTTATTTTGCCTGCTGCTGTTTAGTTTTCTGTTTTTTTAGCAGGTTCCTATCTCAATGGAGCATGGACAGTTTGTAGGAAGTAGAAGCTGATTTGATTCCAACACAGCACTTTATTACAGCTAAGAAGGACATATTACCCAAAGCCGTCTTCTGATGTGCCAGAAGCAACAACCAAGAAGAACTCTAAGGGGCAAATAAACAAACTGAAACCAAATCACAGAAACTCCTGGAAACACAACTTGAATTAGCCCAAGTGTATCTGTGCATTTGTGTATTTGTTGTTTATGCACAACAAAGTCCTATAAAACCAAATTGAAAATAATTTGAAATATCAGCAAATTCATATTTAGATTTGCCTTCACAAAGGAGTTATAAACTTAATGTTTTGTGTATTTAATTTGTTATCTTAATTAGGGACTCGTAGATCATCAAAGATATGTTAAAATAATAGAATCAAGAGTCATAGAGTAACACATGTACAATTTATTTTTTGGCAAGGCTTAGAAAAAACAATTTGATATGTTAATGGATCCTAATGGGCAATAGCTATTAATTAAATAAATAACCCATTAGACTGAGAAGTGAAGTGTCAGTACGAGGACAATCTACTAAAATTGCTGAAGAATAGCAATTATAGTATTTAGTGGTGGCACAGATATTTATATTTGGTTTTGTAGATATTTGTGTCAGCTATATCAAGTTAATTAAATTAAAGCAGCAACTATTTAATAAATCTCTACAATGTGTGCAGTGCTATGCTAGGTATTTGGAATAAAGCAAAAAAGTAGACAACCTGATCTAGATTCTTGGGGAAAATATAGTATAGTAGGGAGAGGCAAGATTTAAGTAAATTAAAAATAAAATGATTGTGCCTGTTGACATATTAAAAATGTTTTAAGGTATTACACCATCAATTCTTTTCCACTTTCATCACTGTCCATCATGACTTACTAACAATTGTTGAGGAAAAATAATGCTGGGGTAGGGCCTGGGGATAACCAAGAAGGTGTAAATCCTGGCCTCTGTTCAGGAAGCCAATGATTTAATTTGGAAGATTGATTGCTAAATGAAATCTTTGCTGACGCAGAAAGTCCCATGAATAGGAAAGGGAGAGAGAGCTAAGGGCTAGGATATACTGGCAAGTTTGTGGAGGAGAACTGGAGCTCGAAGTACAGGTAGAATGTGACTAAACAGAGAGGGGAGGTGGTGGCTCAGATGGGGACGATGGCCAGAGCCAGCTTCATTGTGAGGCATTAGGGGTGAGGCTGCAGAAGAGATTTATGTAATGCAGCCACAGTGTTGTGCATTCTGGTGATTGAGGAATTTGGACTTGGCTTTCCTGAGGAGAGGGAGAGAGTCAAAGTGGTTGTGGAAGACGCTGATCAGATTGAAGGGTGCTGGGGAGATCTGTGGTAGGGAGTAGGAGCCAGAAGGCAGCAAGACTGGCTGGAGGCCCTTGTGAGGGGATAAGAGATGAACATGATTTCCTAAACCAGATCACAGCCTTTTTAAGGGAAAGGGAAATGCCTTGCTTTTCCTTTGTTTGCTTGTTTTTCCTGTACCTTCCATCCAGAATGTATAATGCAGTGGAACAACCCCTTGTAGGGCCACCGACTTATGAGACGAGATAAAGACAGGTGCTGACCTTTGCTGCTGATAACTGTATTTGGCCTCCTGGAACAAGAGTGCCTCATGAATAAAACAAGTTAGAGAAACCTAAGGAGATTCAAGCAGAGGTCACTCTATAGTGAGGTGATAAATTTTGTGACCGATATAGAGGCCTAGCCTAGTCGCAAGCAATCGTTACTGAATTACCTGGTGATAACAGGAGACGAAGAAAATGTGCATTCGAAGCACAATGTAAATGTGAATCACTAGCTTCCTGGAGATCTGATTAAATAAAACAAGTTTTAATTAAACTGTGACCAAATTAATTAAAAGTTACTATACTGTGTGATAGATAATTATCAGCTAGAATGTTGCTTATTTTGCTGCAGCATCCTGATTTCTTTATCTTCCTGTTCTGAAAATGTAAAATCCTTTTAGTCTTTTAGATGAGTCACAAGCAAAAAAAAAAAAAAAAAAAAAAAAAAAAAAAAAATAATTAACAAGGATTTAATAAAAAATATTATAAACAGAAATTTTAAAAATCAAATTTTTTTTTTTTTTTTTTTTTTTT
>NC_037671.1:86936269-86939610 GCF_003255815.1 Theropithecus gelada | reverse complement strand
AAAAAAAAAAAAAAAAAAAAAAAAAAAAAAAAAAAATTAAGTTAGCAGGATGTATTAAACATTAATTTAAGCACAATCATGAAAACCTGAATTTTTTCTTTTTCTCTAACTACGTTTTAAGTTCTTGACATAATTTTTACGGTGGCACATCTGTTTTTTTCACGAGCTTTTAATAAAATGTGGTAATAATAGCAACTAATTATGTTAACAGTAATAATGATAACTGTCATTTCTCTCTCCTCAGGATCATTTTGTGCTGAGCGTTCATAACTGAGTCATAGCTGTCTATGTTAAAGGATTGTTCCTAGGTTTTATTTATCCTGTTCAGCCTTTTAATTCAATTGGTTTCTTGGCTGATTTGTCTCCCAGTGTGATTAATCAATGAGAACTAGGGGCCCAGTTCACATTTTCACTTAAGTCGATTGAAATGCTGAGTGTGGTTGTGGTTGTTTCGGGGATAAAACAGGGTCACTGACTTACAACATCATTTCTTTTTGGTTTTATGCCTTAACTTCATTTTCCCCAGCAGACTTTCTGGTAACTGATTCTCTCAGTTATAGAAGCCTACAGAGAGTGGAAAGGTAGGTAGAGATTTCTCTTCAGTGACGATTTCCATTAATTTTGTTATTTCTCATCAACAATTGGTGTATACCCAAAGGCGATCAAAGTGTAAGTAAATGACCAGCAATTTGTTTCACTTCGAACCTAATACTATCCAAAAAGCACCTTGTGGCCAGTATCTAATAGAAGTTTAATAGAAGTCTAAGGCTGGAAGAAAACGTGGAGGCTATGCCATTTCCTCCCGAGCTCTTCTCCCCCCATCTAGCACTAGACGGGCACTACCGCTTCTCTTCTCGAGATGCCCAGACAAGACGATTCTGCAATAGCCTTTAGGAAATTCATTTCAACGTTAATATCCCTCATGGCCAAGAGAGAAGTAATTTGGCTCATATATAATCTGGTTCCTCCTCGTCTGCGTTGAAAGCCCTTAATGACCTCATGTCTTCCCTCAGCGGGGCTGCGGGTATTCTGTCAAAACGCCATGATGGATTATGTGCTTGGTGACCTTCTGTGACTTTTTGCAAGGCAGGGAGAGTAGAATGAAAAGGTGGCGAAGAGGCAGGCCAATACCCCTATTTGCCACGCCTGCCGTCCCGGCAGCAGGAGAAAGGACCCTTCCACTGCTTCCCCTCCTCTCCCGCCAGGTTCCTCCTCCCTCCAGGGGCGCAGGAGCCAACGCTTGGGAAATGCGGGTAGCCCTGGTAGCGAGCCATTACGTCCTCCACTTTGAAAGCCTAACAGAAGGAGAAACTATGTAGGAAAAGAAGAGAAAACTCTCTCCTCTGTGCTCAAGAGTTGCCTTTTACAGGACTCTTACAAGTTTAACGAAAGGGAAAACTGGCCGTCTTGCTCATCTCCTGTGATACCTCCTTTGGCATATGACACAAATGAGAATACATTCCATGTTAAATATTTATGTGCATTTTTTTTTCTTATTTGATTTGAGACTTCCCCCCACCAAACAGTTTTTTTTTTTTTTTTTTTTTTTTTTTTTTTTTTTTTTTTGAGGGAGGTCATTACATTTAGAGGGGCTTAGTAAGAGGCTTTGACAATTGAGTCAAAGGTTTGCTCACCTGGAAACTGCTCAAGTAAAGGGAATATCTCTTTACTGTAAAGGAGCATCCCTTAGATCCCTTTAAGCCACCCCAGACAACAAAGACTACTTTCAGTTTGTCCAGAAGTAACCTCAGAGTCATAGACTGGGGAAGGTTGCAGCACTGGACAGAGCCCATAGTGTTGCATTTGTAACCCGTTTATTTGCAAGAAACGCCACCAACAAATCATACAACAGCATATTCTAGATATTAAAGTTTTAAAACTTCTATGTTTGTGCTATCCTAGATTGGTGTTCCTATCTGTGAGGTACCCTAACTACAATGTATTGTGTGTCCTGTCTCCTCATCTAGGTTGAAAGCCAGATGACATTGTTCCTCTAGATCCCCAGCACCTGGCACAGGGGCTGGAAATGAGTAGGTACTGCTAAAACAGTTGTGGAATGAATGAATGAACATAGAAACTGCCTTTTTCTAATACGTTTATCTGAAAAGACTGCTTGATTCTTCTTTATATGAGTTTTGCTCTAGTGGTTTCTTGGAGAAAAAAAAATGGAACTGTAGGTTTTACTCAAGACTATTCTTGATGAGGCTATAGCAATGTATGGACTGAGAAAGGCGAGGAGGGATGTGGGATAAAAAATGGGGAAAATCTTCCTGGTTTTTTGGGGGGTTTTATACAGGTTGGTTTCTGCTGGGCACTGCCTGAGATTTTGTGTGGATTGCTGAGTGAGGGTCTAGAAATAAGTTCCTTTCATTGTTTAATGTGTAGAAGGCTGGAAGTGTGAAGTACAAAGTCAAATCAAGGGGAAAATGCAAATGAAAGTCATGTTTCCTTGAACACATTCTGTAGCTCTTCATTTTTCTGGCCACCTTAGACCTGGGGCAGTTTTCTCTCTGGACCAGTATGTCACTTATTTTGGTTCTACTAAGTCACACACCACTGGAATGCGATTGGTATTCTTACCAACCAAGAACCATCTGCTCTTTTCTAGACAACAGCTAGTCTGTTCCAGCTTCCTCCAGTTCCTGCTTCTTTCAGTTTTCTCATATATTTTCAATCGTATGCATTCTTTTCTTGGTGAATAACAGAGAGTAAGTGCCTGAGGGATTATCTCTTTGGATACAATTTCCTCCCCTCAGGCACTGGATTTTTAAATTATTGTTTGTTTCCTTTCCTAGTTTTGATCTTCTATATGTGAAATGAAATGTTTATCTGTAACATTGGCAAAGGGAAATGTCTTCCAGAAAAGCTCTATATTCTTTATATAAATCATGAGTCTCTGTTTAACTGGTGACCAATTAATGTCATAATGTTTCCTCTACTCAAAAATCAGGTAGGAAAGATAAATCATTTCCAGAGACAGTGAGAGGTAACTGATGAAGAAAACAAATCGATTTGGGTGTAAACTTAGTCCTGCTCTGCTCCCAGTGTGGTTGATGACAGGATCCTCAGAAATGTTCAAGCCATGTTCAGTTAGAACTTCAGAGCAGCAAACTCATCCCCTGGCTACTGTTGTTTACCTAGAATGTGTGACTTTCATACCATGATCAAATTTCATTTCTCATCTATTTTTTTTTTTTTTTTTTAAATTTATTTATTGTTATTATACTGTAAGTTGTAGGGTACATGTGCATAACGTGCAGGTTTGTTACATATGTATACTTGTGCCTTGTTGGTGTGCTGCACCCATCAACTCGTCATTTACATCAGGTATAACTCCCAAT